>NW_022992254.1:0-33590 GCF_902827175.1 Gymnodraco acuticeps
TGTCTGTGCTTGACCCCTCAGAGTCGCAGTGTAAGAGCTGCACAGTTATGAATAAAGGCAGCTGCACCCTCTTTCATTCAGCATTCCCATTAGTGCTTTATAAATGTCTTGCCCCCTTGTGTGTCCACTGAGGTTCGTCAGGCCCAACACATCTTCAACAAACTCCCCTTTGCCTCATCATAACAACTCACAAACACCAGCAACTGAGCATTGTCAGTGGTGTCAGTGGACTCACCCACAGCTAAGGAAATGCACTGTGCATTTTCTATTCCATCACAAAGCTGATGAATCAAATCACCAGCCAGTCTTTATGTTCTTCTGGTTGCTGTGGAATCTGAGAGGGGGATTTGCTTGACCTGTTATTTCCTCTTTTTGTTTGCCTTCAACATGGTCTCCATCACTTCAGTCATGCATTCTTTTATTATCTTCAGTTATTATCCAGTGGAAAGTCCTTACCTACTGGCCTAGTTCAATCAAAGTGGTTACTTTTTTTTGGCTGGGCAGTGTAGTTTTAAACACCGTCTTATTTGACTTTCTCAGGACTTAAAACAGTTTTTTGGGGGCAGACCCCCTCAAAGAAAACAATATATTTACACACGTAAGGTCATCATCTTAATAGTTGTGTATGCTCATCCGTGAGCAGAGCATCAAGTTGGCATGTCTATTACAGCTGAATGCGGCGATTACCATGTTGTTCAGCGAAACGCCTCACAAACGTATTAAGATCAACAGCTTCAGTGCGTTTTGATTCAATGCTGAGTACAGCCAAACTGACAGTCTCTTCTCTGTCATTGTAGACCGCAAATACCTCATTCCTTCAGTGCTTGGGTCAGAATGCTTCTCGTTTTGCGCCGTCCAGTTAAAAATGAAATCGCCGCCAAATCGTATGTCCACGCTCGCGCCAGGACCGGGGGGGGGGGGTTACATGACGTGCATCTTGTGCTGCATTCACTTGCACTCGGACATTAGAGACTTTATCTCATAAATGTCCGATGAGCCACAACTTTTCTTTCAAAACAAAGCTGCCAACTGGGGTGGCAGCTGGGGTGGCAAGGCCTATTTTTAGGGTGTCAGTTGCCACCCCAGTAGGTGAAACTAGGCTACTAGCTACAGTACAGATGGAACTAGATGAGCTGTTAACTCTCGCTCTGAATTTTTTTTTTTTAATTCTCGCTCTGACTTAGACAGGTTGAAAGAGACACACACATTTTCCCACCCGCATTCCGCGAAGACCCCGCCCTACTGTGCCTCTGATTCGCAGATTGTTTGGGGGGGAAAAACGCTGACTGGATGCTGAATGTGATTGGACCAAAGCGTTGACACACACAGGTGGAACACAGTGGAACAGTCAGACATGCAGAGCGCTGTTTGCAGTGGACATAGCGGAGAATTTTGACTCGTTGCGAATGCGTTGTGGCGATGTCTCTCATATAATACAGAGAGATCATACATATGAAAAGTATAATTTGCTCAGAGTCCGGAGACAGTGCTGGTTCGGTCCGGATCCGGACCGGAGTCCGTAGTTTGAGGATGCCTGCATTACACCCTTATGATCCAGTAATGAGTGACCCGACAGTGAAGAATAAACATATTTATAACTAGTTTAGTTTGTTCCAGAGGTAGATAAAATAGCTAAGTGTGTTAGGTCTAACTCTTAGTGTGTGTGTGTGTTGCTCCGCTCACCGGTCCGTCACAGCGGGTGGAGCTGCAGGATTTCTGCTTCACACATGTTGCATACCGCTATTTTATTGTCTTTTTCGGACACCTTAAAATACTGCCAGACTGGTGAAGCCATTTTGGCGAGCTTGTTTTGCCGCGCACAGAGAAAAGTGTCGTGTATTTTACGTCATGTGATCGGCTCTCACGATCGGCCTTTATCGAGAGCACCGTTCGATCGGCAGAGTGATCGGAGGATCCCTACTTAGCAGTATCCCTGCATCATTCACTTTTATTTAAGGCAGAGTCTATTTGAACCCAGGTGTACTGTTGGTACACAACCAAAACACATTTGACTCTGTTTTGAATGTTTAGGTATTAATGGAAATGTCTTTCTTTACATATATTCAGTGGCGGTTCTAGACCAATTTGACTGGGGGGGCCAGGCTGGGGCCAGTTATTTTCTGAGGGGGGCACAATAAATGCAGGATGAAAAAGACAAAGACAGTATGAAGTAATTGCGCATACACCTAAGAAAACAATGCAATACAGTTATTGGTATTTGTTTCATTACACATTATTATATGCTTACCTTTGTGTGCTCTTTGGGTCCGTGGGACCCGTTTTCAGTGTTTACTAAAAGAAAATGTATGCAATTTAATTATTTGAACCTGCTTTATTTGGGGGTGGACCTAACCTTCTCTAGGGGGGTCCGGGGGCATGCAGCCCCGGGAATATATTTTTTTAAATGTTGACGTTAAATGCATCAATCTGGAGCACTTTGAGCACAAAATGAATGTATGGATACAGCTCACAACACAACACATTTATGCATATTTTACTAATCACTCCACTTTCAAACAGTTTTTTTTTTTTTTTACTGTCCTATAGTGCACATTGGAATGATTTCTTTATTTTTGACAACACATTAAATAGATAAAGGTGTGCTTGCTCACAGAGGCTGTGTGCTCCTCCGTGGCGATGACGGCTTGCGTTAAAACATATTTGTAAAGTGGGGGCTATTGAGGTCTTGCGAGATACCGGTAGCTCGTGAACGACGTGTTGGAGACCCTTGCCCTAATGGGTCCGACTAGAAGGACAAATATCGTTACTTCCGCCTATTCCGTCAGCTAGGGTGACCAGGTCCCAACAAACCAAATGTGGGACAAGGAGTATGTTTGTGTGGGACAATGTGGGACACCCTCTCAACAGCACCCCCCCTGGATATTTTTAAAATGTATATTCTGTTTCATTTGGTTTATTCAACAGCATCCAATAAACAATGCAGATAAAAATGTAACAAATATATAACAGAGCAGTGGTGGTGTGTGTGAATTACTCTCATTGGTTAACACTTGACCAGCACCCGCCGTGTGTTACAGTTTGATTTACAGCAAACACAGCCCAGTGATGATAACCTTCCCTGCTTTCTCAACAGCCATTGGATGAAAAGCGTTTTAGCCAATCAAAATGAAATATGCGGGACATCGTCTCAATTTGCGGGACGAACCAAAAATGGTCAAAAATGCTGTGCAGTCCCATCTGGTCACCCTACCGTCAGCCAAGAAATCGTTTATTATACACTTTTTTTTTCTTTTTCTTTCATTTTTAGGGGGGCCACAGGGGGGTCCAAAGTCAGTGTTAGGGGGGCACTGCCCCCCCCCCATGCCCCCCCTAGAACCGCCCCTGCATATATTCTCTTGTAGAGTTGTTTCAAATTGAAAGTGCCCTATCAATAGAGGCACATCTCATAGGTATATACCGGGTTGATACATCTGTTTTTACCTTTTCTGCGATTGCTTGGTAAAAAAACCTGAATATCCGAGACAAATAGCACGACATACTGTGAGCATGGCTTTGGCTTTTACTTTGTAGATGGAGTAAACCAGACTAGGAGGTGTCATCAGGAGAAAATAAAAAAAACTGGTAGGATTTGATTGGTGGTGTCAAAAGAAGTTGTGATTTCATTGCGGAAAAAGGAACGATTCCGAATATAGCCTTTGACATGTTACCCTGTCCACTTTTTCATATTAAAAAAAACCCACATCTAATAGGTCGTCACCCACATCAGCTGAAACGGGGCATTTAGGAAGTCGTTTGGAATGCTGTCATATCGTCCTGCAAGTTAGAATGACTTGACGAGTGGTCCTCCACCCTGTCAGTCTTCACTCTCGTCCTCTCCGCTACTTTGCTGGCCCCTCTCTCTATAGCTACTCCTTCACTTCAGGTAATTACAGTGCTGCAGCAGCAGCGTGGTCAGGAGAAGGTGAGGCCCACCACTCCAGGGGAAGGCATATGATCCATTAGCTGGGCACCAGGCTTCACGGCCCATTCCTCATTCACATTTGTCTTTCCCTAAAACCCCTCCGCCCCCCCCCCCCCCAATCCCTCTCTGCTTCAGACATCTTGCCTCCTCTCCTGCTCCATCAAAAACACAGAAATGAGCACATGCAGCAACATAAATCTCCTTAAAAACAAATGTTTACCACATCGCTTTTTCGCCTCGCATACATGAAAAGCCCAGTAGCCACAAGCTGGTTTGTGCTCTAACTGAATCACTCACTATGGCAGACTTAACCCAAACAGAGCTCAGCTGCATTAAATTCAATAAAAGCAAATGTGATATATTTTTCAGATGCTGATACTGTTCAAGTCCAAGTAACATAACTGGTCCACCGAGAGATGCAGCCTAATGGCTTCACGCAGTTCTCATGTCTCTTTTCATTTGGTCTGCAATGTCATGATGACAAAAACAGAGACAAACACGGGAAGAATCAACAGCAGAATATGCCAGTCATCGCTGCTCCTATAGCTCTTAATGGATGTAGAAATCTTCAACTCCTAATGAGGGAAACAAGTGACAATCACACAGGAAGCAATGACTCATTCCACTGACAATTTTCAGAAACAATTACACTCAGGATTGTGTGCACGGCTGCCACTCAACCCTCTGTTACACCGAGTGACTCATCCTGTCTTTTGTCCTGACACGAGTCTCACAGGTGTAATTCTTGGACCCTCCTTTTTACCAAAGGCTCGTCTACAGATGAAAATAAAAAGGTTAATTCCTGTAATGACCTTCTCCACAACTAATGGGTAAATCCATTACCAAAGCAAAGACAGGCGCTGGAAACGAAGCCAGTTAGGCTGCAGCTGCGTGTCACGTAGTCCAGTTAATGCCTCTTGTCTTGTTTAATCAGTGCGCACTGATCGATGACCCCTTCCTGCTGGTAAAGGAACACATGTTATTTCCCCTGCAACTTCTGTCCCTGATTGGCTGACTTGCCATCAGTCTGCAAACTCATTGATACTCATATTTTCTTTATAATATTTTTTGTATTGACTTCAGCCTCCAAATATTGATATTAGATTCAACAATTGTTTGCGCACATTCTCTATTCATGTTTATCCGATTTGTCCCATTTCACAATTAATGACAAAGAAAATGTAAATAATAACAATAAAAAAATATGAGTAATTAAGGATTGATCATTTCTTAATAGATAAATAACTGAAATATAATGTGACCACCCAGTTTTTTTCTGCGTGACATAGATTATTTCAATTTATAATTAGCTTTGTCTTCTCGTTTTTATAATATGTTCATGTGTGTATTTAAATGTGGGCACTGTGCGTTAATCACTCTCATAATAGCCTTTTGACCTGTAACCTGCATTATATTTAATACATTTTTGTCGCTTTTTATCCATCTTGATTTATGAATTAAAAAAAATAAGTCTTTCTCTCCATGTGCACGCAGCATCTGAACAGGCATTATGTATCCCTTCAACAATCTTTAACACCATGGCAATCCCAGAAAACATGGTACTAATTAGCATTTAGATCTCCACTTTTTATTTCTTTTCATGTTCATACATTTACTGCGATGTGTCTGTCTGCTGATTCTGTTGGAAGTGGGATATGATGCAGCTATTGATAATATTCAGTTTCTCGAGTCAATTCAAAGCTACAAATGGCAACACAATTACACAGACAAAGGACATTTTAGGTAATCAAAAATGAAACATTAATTCTTCAAACAAATCTTATAACATGGTTGTGTGTGGTGCTGTAACCGTGGCTACAAAGTGTCTCATAAAGTCTTCGGTCCATTCCCCACTACTGTAAAATGAACCCTGTTGTGAAAATGAAAAATCTGAACCGGCACTTGGTGCTGCAATCTTAAAGACAAATCAACAAGTACGGCTGGGCCACCTATATACGTGAACCACTCCATGAATTAAGACCAAAGGGAAATGTAAACAGATTACATTTCCTCCACATGCAGGACAAAGACTACATATTGGGCACAGCAGGAAAAATGGCCCTCTTTTCAACCTGGGTTCCTTCATGGAAATCTCTGGATTGATTGTATTCGGTAAAAGAGCCAATAATTGTTTTTCATGGAGTGACTGATGACCTCATTGCATATATTCGTACAACATATGCATGTGTATGAATATATGTATGCATTTCGAACACATGTGACTATGAGCAATGATAGCCGTGTGCTTTCATCTTTCCTGCTGCTCGCTGTTTCTTGTTTCTCTTGCTATCCTGCACAGGAGAAATCAATTCTGCTGACCCTAATCTAAAAGCATGACATGAGGATTAATAACCTGCCTGATATGGAATATGCACAACTTTCTGTCAGCCAGATGAATAGGCTGCAGTCCAATTGAAATAACACGAGGGGCTCTTTAATCATTGGGTCAAGGAAAATAAAAAAAATCTCCTTGTTCCATTCAACTCAGATATGAGACGAGAGCTCAGGTTTACAGGTGCTAACAGCATCCAAACCTAATACATAACCTTATTCAAAATGTAAAGTTATATCTACTAATGAGTCATGGTATACAGTATACCTCTGTCTACCAGAGAGAGACCAGTGTGCTTTACAAGATTCTTTTTAAATACAAAATAAAATAATGTAATGGACACTTTTTGGAAATCCTAACATTTTTCCACCGATGATAAATTGATTATTTAGATAAATAGCGGTCAATCAATCATGAAAATAATCTTTAGCAGCAGCCCTGTAAAATGAGGCAGATCAGAGTAGGTTTTGGGGAAAGAAAACAAAAACAAAGATGGTGACCTTCCCCATTAGACATAACAATTGGAACAATGGTTCATTTGAAAAAACAGAACAAGATTAATTTTACGTTGCTCTGTGTACGTGGCTCCCCGTTTTTAGATGATAGTGTGAAGTTTAAGTGCACACGGACATAGTTTGTAACAGAAAATCATTTTGTTGCTACTCTCCAGTCAGCAGTTCAGCACCGCTTCTCGTGGACAGCTCCGATTGAGCCCAGCCTCAGTTCCTCTGCTCAGTACTGAGGTTGTGAGCTTCAGTTTGTTTCTCTAACACACAAGCGGTTTTTCCTCCGGGGAGCAGGTTGTATAATCACCCAGCAGAAGTGCTGAGGCTTTACGTCACCAAAGAGAGTATCCTAATACAACTTGTAAATGTGCAATCCTTGATGTTAGCACTACTAGTGTGGGTAAATGATAAACTGCTGTACTGTAGCACACGTTGGTTAATCGTAACACAAAAGGGCAGTTGATATGTTGACTTTATCCAATGTTGTGTTGGCCATACTGTAGGAAGATTAATTGTTTGTGCATAATTAGAAAGTAAGGAACTTATTTAAAGATATTGCTCAGAATTTAATCGCAATTGAAGTCTGATTATTTTTGTCTTTAATGAGTTATGATGCAGCTCTTACGTGCTGGCCTTGAGTGTTTTTAAACATCTCATGGATAAAATACATACAAATAAATGACCTACTATATATGATCTATTTTTGTTTGAATAGTGTGGAACAGTTTATGTAAGATTTTAAAAATGTTGTTATGGCTTGTGGCAATAGAGGTTTCAACGTATTATTCTTAAACATACATATTGTTTTTTTGTTATTGTTCCCTACATTCCATTACCTATTTGCTGAATTAGTCCCCGATGGGTATGACCTCTTTCTATTTCACACTGACGTTTAGGATAATTGGGAGCAAGATATTTCTCTCTCCGCTGTTCCAGGAAATGTCAGTCAGCATTAGCATACTCATTTATAGAGTGTTACAGCTGTCCCTGGCTGCTACCTGCCGACCCTCGCTCTGCACACACCCAGCCACCCCTTTCAAGGAGGGTTATCACAACCATTATGAGAAATGACTCCTAAAAAAACCTGATGTGACACATTATCTCAATATTAAAGGAGTTTGAGAGAATACTAAGTTTGGATCAAGGTATGAAAGGGTAAGGAGCTGCCAAGTGAAGCTAAATGCCACTGTCAATCAAGGCATGAGTCACTTTTGACTTCAAAGGACATTTCACCTGAATCGTGTCAGTATTTATGGTAACACCAGGGTCCCAAAAGGGACTTATAACCCCTTATGTGAGACAGGGATTTTCTTCGGAAACTGGTAGATGGTCCATGGAAAACATAATGGGTTCATTAATTCTGCATGAGTGTTTACAAGTGTGTGAGTGTGTGGCAGTTTACCTATCAGTCTGACACCTCTTACCTTGTGTGTGGGCACATATTAATGCTTATGCATGCCGACACTTGTGATCACACATTCTAATTTTTCCTGCTAGCCCATTAGGGATGTGAGATGAGGAGTGGTAGCTAGATAAACCACAATTGCCCTGCAAGATATATATTATTCTCTATTAGACCCCTTTAAATAAAGGGAAGAAAGCTTTGAATTCCCTGCTCACTTTTCATGAATAAATGACGAGGTGTGTTTGAATGAAACCGTGTCCTTTCTCAGTGTCCTTTCTAAAGTTCGCTAAATGGCAGACACGGCGAAAGTCCCGTCTACGAGCTAGCTGCTGCTAATCTGATGGTGGGACGTTACTAGGCCAAGCTTGTCCCTGTATCTTCTTTTAACAAAGGCTTCTTCTGCGGGGGCTTCAGATGGCCTAAATGTCCACTATCAAACCGGGCACCGGGTAAAGCAGTAGGTATAACTCGAAGGGCTTAGAAAGCAGCCACAGCTTCTTGCTTTCTGCTCGCTGGAACTTGATTTGTGGCCATCATTCCTTTATGCTGCGGTATAAACAAGCCGAAGAAATGCTACCCTGCAACTTGAGAGAGTCATGTGGTCATCTCTGCAACACAAAGGTCACTCTCACATTTCTCACCAAGTGGTACATCAGGTCTTGGTATTGTATACAGACTTCTACATTTACTGGTTTGTGGGTGTGCATGCACTTCACATATATCATTGAATTGGTCACTGTCATTAAATGGTTACGCAGCTCCAGGGGCAAATTAGCTGGACGACGTGTCTCAGTAAAAGGGAATGAGGACATATGGGATATGTTTCTGAGCTGTACAGAAGACGACTCTTGGGAAAGACTAAACCAAAGGGTAGTGCCAGTCACAGCTCAAGCCCAGGCGTAGTAACACAAAGTCAGAGCCACGAGCGGAAGAGAAACGGAGAGCGGAAGAGAGAAAGGCGACTCACTCAATGAGAGTCTGGGGCAAAGATAAGGGGAGAATTAGCAGTCAATTTGTGGGGAAATTAATCCGTTTTCAGCATGAATCACAGCCCAACTCAACGCATTGTTCAAGGCAGTGAGCGCTCCTATCTCACGTCCCCAGATATTTGCAGGTCACTGCAGAGGAGAGGAATTCAATTTGATCACTGATGTTGGATCAAGAGAGGAAACACACAAAAGAAGTCTTTGTTCCAGCAAGGGAATTTCTTTGCAACAAAGGGGTTGACTGGAAAATGGCACATCATCTTGGGAGAATTTCCCTGCTGCCAATGTGCACCGTGCGTCTTTTATAAGTTGCTTTTCATGAAGGGAAACTGAAGGCCACACAACAGCAAAACTGAACAAACTGTAATTGGAGCAGCCTCTATTTGATATTGAACATTTAATCGCAGATCATTAATGCGGTGCCATTTAAAAAGCCTCAGCATCCCCGGAATATAAAGAAGGTGACATTTAAAAAGCCCCCAGTTCTCCACCGACACCAAATATTTTGCCAGTTGCTCAAATTAATTCACTGATGAGTTGCCTTTGGATACGAGCTGCACAACATAACAATACAGAAGGATTTTCTGAAATTGTTTTACACAAGGCAAGGTTATGTGAAAGCACCGTTGGCTTCAGCTTTCCTTGGCTGAACTAAAGGCTTTCAAATGATACTGCAGTAAGTTAATATTAGTGTGTGCATGTCAATGTGGAATGGTTTTCCATTGTGATTGATATTCTTTATTCAGTGGCACATCACTGACCGCAGACCTTTCACCTACATTAACGGTATATTCAACAGCACCTCATACATTGTAAGTACACCATGGCTTCATATGGAATAGAAAAAGTATAGAGACGGCAATCTCTCCTTTGAGACAGGCGGAGCAACTGACTGCTGCTTCTCAATGTCAAAGCTCATGGCTGCTCTTCTGAATCTTGCAGACTAAATCAGGAGGACATCTAGCCTTTGTTTAGCAGCCTTCATGCCGTGCGCCATAATATAATGGCTTTTATTGTCATTCGTACATAGCTACAGTGTAGTTATGTCGATGGAAATCTTATAGGTCACAGGCTCCTATAACAGTGCAACACAATAAACCGATAAAATAGTGCAAGTAAATCCATCCATCCATCCATCCATCTTCTCCCGCTTATCCGTGGTCGGGTCGCGGGGTAGCAGTTCCAAGTAAATACAATAAAATAGAATAGAAGTAGTGCCATAAGAGTATATACAAGTGATACAGCATTTGTAAGTTGCAAACAGGTGAATGTTATGGATATTATTAGTTCAGGTGTTTAACAGTCTTCTGGCCTGTGGGATGAAACTGTCCCTGAGTCTGGTGGTTTTAGTCCGGATGCTGCGGTAACGCCTGCCAGACGTCACAGACTGAACAGTTTGTGGCTGGGGTGATGGGGGTCTTTTGTAATCCTGAGGGCTTTCTTCCTGAACCGCTGGGAGTAAAGGTCCTCCATGGATGGCCGCTCCGTTCTGGTGCTGTGCAGTTTTCACCACCCTCTGTAAAGCCTTACAATTGAGGGCGTTGCAACCGCTTGATAGCGGTAACAAGACCAAAGTTGATAATAATGTAAAAGCTAAATGCTTGAACACTAGTGTGCCCTTCCTGTAAGTAATTGTCTTAATAAATTACTCCAATTATGTTGTGAAATCTTGAATCCATTTTCCTCCCCGTAAACCATGTTTGATCAGCCTCGTAACGCACACATCCCGCTTCACAGGCACACCACGCTATGTCCCTGACGCGCTTTGCCAAAAACAGTTAATTGTGCATTTTGTATGGAATATTTCCAGAAGCGGGTTAATTAACATTTGATGCTCCCTTGATTATTACAGCATCAAATCAGTGTATGTACGACTGACCCCAAATCAACTACAGTGGCAATGTTTATCATGATCAATAAACATGTCAACTAGTGGCTAACTGATGTGTTTTTATTTGCTTCTAGTGTATAATGGAGCTTTATGGCATAGAGGAATTCGATTGATCAGGCTTTAGCTACTAGGCTAATACTTGCTTGTAGTCTTATCATACATCACGTAGTTGTGTATATGACAATAAACCTTCGAATCTTGAATTTCATTGAATCAAAAGAATTGTTGACAATATGACAAAAACAAACGATGGAGTGAATCCATTATTTTTCATTTTAAGATAACTTTTGCAGTCATCAATTCTCCTTCTCCATCGATGTAGGATGGATATGTGCAATGCTCCCTTTTTATCTTCGTCCCGCTTTGACAGGGAACAAAAACAAAATGCACAAAAGCTGTAACAAGAAGAGACATACAAAATAATTCACGGCACCTGCCTCCAGAGGCATTAGCCTCCATCAGCTTGCTGCTGAGTATTAAGTACAATTGATGGCCACACGTGGAAGAAGGGAAAAAAAACTCAACGACACAATATACATGCTTACATACATGCAGTGCTCAAAGCCCATTTGCTTGATTTATGGGGCCCTTGCAGAAAACCTTTCACAAAGGTTTAATTAGCGTGCATTTAACACCGTTTTCCATGTTTAAAAGGTGATGAATTGTATAATTAAAGGGCTCACAATGTAAATCAATGGGGCAGAAAGAGAGAAGGTGATTAAACAGAGCCCTGGTTGGTATCATGTTCCAACTTTCGTGGGAGAAGACTAACCCCACTGTGCCCAAACACTTGTTGACTGTATAATGAAAGAATGAAACAAAGAACACTAGAACACTAAAACACCTCCTGATAGAAAAACCATACCAATAGGTGGCTTTTATCACATTATAACCAAAAACTACAATTAAATAATGATATGCACCTTTATCACATAACCAATCTGTTAGGTGGAAGCGTTTAGTCCAGCAATATAGCATCTTCACATGTGTATCAGAGGGTCAATACAAAAACAGGCTCAAAAACTATTTAGTACAAGTATTCTGACTCAGTACTACTTTGGTCATTCTTCGTCTTGCCTGATGACAACATTTCAGGATTCTGCCATGATGTGAAGAGTCTGCACCGTCCCATGTTTCCATCCCCAAACTGCATCTCCCTTTCAAATCACGCTCGCGTTTTTCTCTATTCTCCCAGGATTTGTGACATTTTGGAGCTATGAAAAGCGGCAAATGCTGATGTGACAGACCTCATTTGCAGTCTCAGTCCCAGTGCTCGACAGACTCAAAGCCCGGGGTGTTCTGCTACTTGAGCATCCAAAGATAAAGCTCACTTTTTCTTTAGGCCAACCATCCTAGAGTTTCCTGGGATTGCCAGAATTGGCAGAGGCGGGCGGGGGGGCAGATGTGTGGTAATTGAGTTTGGAATGGGCTGTTTGAGGTGGAGCCGGCGCCATGCAGCTCAGTCATAGCTATCCTCCCAATTTTCTGTCTCTAAGGAGTTCTCGCCCCAGGGAGTGTGCAAGTGAGTGGAGTATGGCTGGCTGTTACTATTGCGTAGAGTTACACATGACACAGGCTCCACTGTCATTGAAAGACTTTGTTTTCACTTAATTGTTGCCTACTGCAGGTACGCTATAGTAGGGAAATATTGTAGTTTATAACAGCATTTTACAAGTGTATATCTTAAAAGCTAGGCTAGTTGTTTCCCCCCAGTTTTAAGTATTTGTGCTAAGCTAACGTCTGCTCGGGGTAGCCTCATACAGAAAGCGTTTTCAAGCAAAAAGGAGTATTTTAAAAATTGTCAAAGCATTCCTATAACTGACTGATTCAACTCGTATTGAAACATGCAGCCAAAATGAAGCACACAAATGCACGAGGAAAAGGACTTGTTCAATAGTGAGTGACTTCCTGTGCCAGGGTAGACACACACAGTGACCCAGGTGACAAATACATGTGCTACTTGTGTAAGTCTATAATTGGATTTTTTTTTTAAGCCTCTTTTCTTGTTTTTCCCCCTTTTTTTACTTACACTCTCCGGCTGTACAGACGTGTCCTGGCATGTTCTTAAAGGTGTGAGATTTGTATTGGCACCTGCCATAAAATAATGATGGATGCCCTGTACTATATCACCCATTCCTCTCTGTGTTCTGATGTCCAAGGCTGTAGGTGTGAAGCGTGGGTGGCTTAACACAGCAGACTACCTGGCACAAAAAGCAAAAGAACATTCACCCAGGGAGATACAAAGAAAAATCCTCACAAAGACATATAGCAGCAGTAACTGAAAGAAGGTAGTGTCTTTAAATAATTTGATCTTTTAAGTAAATGACACATGTAGCATTATTTCCCTCTATCACAAATCTACCAAAAATCCTCTTCTTTTTTTCGCTCGGTTCTTTTCATCACACAAAGCCAAAAGCTCCGGCATTGTGTGATGCCGGCAGCAAAGGAAAATCCCATTACGGAACAATATAAATATGACAGAGCAACACTAGTTGAAGTATTACCAAGCAAGAAGTTCACAGGAGGTCAATGTTGTTGAAAGAATGGCCTCTGCACAGACAAAGAATACCATGATACAATCAACCTGAATACATAACAACCTTTTTTGAAAGCAATGAATAATGTCTGGTTTATCTGTAAATATCTACTGGATGGCATAGAGACAAAAACAAAAAGCTGAACTTCATAGCTAATGTATTCGCTCTTCTGATATACACAATATCAGCTTTGACATTGTACTTAATCCACCCACCTAGTTATGTATTTATGTTCAGCAAGCCTTCACCCAGACGCATACTGTATAACAGCTGGAAAAAAGCACATTGCAGACATAAAGGGTAAACACAAGACATCAAATGAGTTCCAAACTGAGTAAACCCAAACACGCAACTAATTTAAATCAGAAAAAGTGTGTTGGTTTTTAACCAGCCTTTTTTTTGTTTGTGCAATCACTGACAAGTACAGAAAGTAATTTGGTTTACATTATTCTCGGGAAAGCAGGCATAATTTGTCCCGCACTAAAAATCAACGAGGGCAAAGCTCAGAACTGTGTGCAAATTTGATTTCATGTGCTCCAGGGGAATTGAATAAGGCTGTTGATGGAAGTGGCACAGAAGGGGACGGGGATGTGAGAATAGCCAGCCACTGTTTTTCTTGGAGGGGTTACAATTTAGAGGGCGGAGCAGATGGACGGCCAACAATCAAACAGCTGCTGTAATCAATTCAGCATGAGTGTTCATCATGAGTCTGTCTCGCTCGCAGAGTGGCACATAAAGACAGGGACAGAATGATCCAGATTGAAAGCTTGCTGCACTCGGATCATATTTCTTATTCAAATACATGTGTGTAATAGTGCATTAAAATGTCTTAAAAAAAGCGTATTATCCGAGTACTGTATCATGTTATATGCTATTTTAGATGAAATTGATTGGAGTGCAGGATAATACTCTTGCATTTAGCTGCCATAGCTTTATGTCTCTGGAATACCTCATTCACACCAACGCAACTCCGGTTCAAGCTCCGTGCTAGAGCTTTTGAGGTTCAGAACCAGTTCTTCGGTTTAGCTCTGGCTCTCTTCACACCGCCCATAGTCCGACTGGTAATGCGTCGTTGCGTCATCGTTTGCGTCATGACGTAACCGTTTGCGTGCCTGCTTCATAAAGCCAAACCGTGTGGATGAAATCAGTTGCATTAATTTCTTATGGCTCTATCTGCAGCTTTTCCGGAGTCATTTCTGTGGTTTAGTTATATTCTTATAAAAAAGTGTACTCGTGTCAATACAGTTTTTTTTAAAACACAACTGCTTCCGAGGTCGGTCTTATTTCTTAAGGTGGACTGAACCATGAGTGTGGAGTAACGTTGTATCTTTCATTTAAATGAACTGTAACATTCACCCAGGTATGTAACAGCTGTTCTCAAATGAACACGTGAAGTAAAGTTGAATATTTATAGTTTTATAGATTTATAATGAGTTATAATGAGAGGTGATCAACGTGAATGCTCAGGTTCCACCTTAACACGCAGACACGTTGCTTCACCATGAGCAGAAACCTTTATACAGTCTATGGCAGAAACACTGAAACTCTTGTTAAGTTTCTCCATCGTTGTGTACAAACTGGATAAAACGCGGGCTTTTTGTTGTTGTTCAGGAGTTGATCTGTCTCTGCCCCCGTCTCGACGTAAGCGTGACGTATGTGGTGCTTTTGCTCTGGCCGGACAATTTTTGGGTGCTTGAAACGAACCGGATTCCGGAGCTAAGAGGCTGCTCCGCTGCGGTGTGAAGAGGAAAACCCGGTGCTTTTCAAGCTCCAGCTCCGAACCGGCCCTGAAACACCGTTGGTGTGAATGAGGTAGAAGTGGCAGTTTGCTGGTTAGTTAAGCACCATACATTAGTATGGATTCCATATGTGATTGGACAGACTATCATGGTGTTCCGTATGTCACACAACCATGAATAGAGGTTGGTATCAGTACCAGTGAAATTCCATGATTCCCGTTACTAATTGCTCGCCAATTAGTACAAAACACCTAGCTTGTTAGCATCGCAATTGCAATCTTGTTAGCATGCTAAATATTTAAGACGGATGTTGTTAGAAATTAAAATCAATGTTGATATGGCGTAAGTTGAATTAAATACACTGTTTAATTTAAATCTGTTTTATTCTAAAAACCGAATTTTCACACTACTTCCGGTTTTCCGCTAGTGAATTTCGTCATTTCCGGTTAGCATTAGAATGTTGCGAAATGCTACGTTTTCAAACCGTGAATTGAAGGTGAAATTACGTGATGTTGTACCCTAAACACACTGGGTTTAACACTCATTTATTGACGCTTAAATCACGTTTATTAGGGAATGTTTAAATAACCACAGACACCAGAATGATGCAATTTAGCAACAGAAAAAGGCAGGAATTGCATTGGACCCGCCCCCCGACGACGCCGGCCAATAGGAGAAGACCTCGGGTGACCACAGGAAGAGCAAGCCAAGAATCGATCTCTTCCACCCCCTGACCTCGGCTGACCGGACGCTTGAGGAGAGCTCCTCCACTCACAAATTTCATTTGTACATCACCGCATCTTTAGTGTAATTAAATGCTGTTAACTTTTATAAGCTTCCCTCGACTCTTTTCAGTATGTCCTGCTCTCAGGGTTCAAGAATTGCTAACAATGTCAACTTGTATACTATGCTCACATAGCTTTTAGTATGAAGTACATTCCTAGACTTGTCACTAGTGTTAGGTTGATTTCTCCTAATGTATTCTGCAAAATCCACCAGCCTGTTGTTTGAATGTGCAGCAAAGTTAAATGTATGCGATGATGTTGCCACTACAGGCTTTTGGTCAATCAGGCAATCTTCTGTTACTAATTGAAGGCCAAAAATACACAGTGACTTTATCAATTTGTGGCAAACGTGAAGATATATGCCTATATTTATATTACCTGCCCACTGGCCTGCTCATAGGACTTCCGCTGTAGTAGTCAAATTCCTAATGTTAAAATCCTTTTATTGTCAGCAATTTCGGAGCTGATGTTTCAAGTTTGATGGCAAGTTTTCGAAAATACGTTTCTGTGATGCACTGCATACACAGTGTAGACTTTGGTTGTTTTTGTGCATACAGTTTTGACATTCTGGACCAGAAAGAAACCTTTGCTACTGGATGTCTTCATCCATAACAAATGGTTTTCTTTGCAGAGCTCAAATCGAATAAAAAGAGCTTACAAATGTCCCAAAAGAGCTTGCCTCAGTTGATCACTTGATTAAAGAGGGATTGAGAGTCATTCTTATGAGGACTGTCATTTTAATTGAAAGACTCTGGCCTCACTAGGTGCTATCTGTTTTACATCCTGCTTGTAACCTAAACTATAGCCTGGTGGGAAATACCATGATGGTTTCTGTGTGTTATGTTTGACTCTTTACTCTAGCTTTGCCTTACAGCGTCCCTCTTATCTCCTACTCTTTACATGTTCTCTGCGTAGCTTGCTGACTGTGTGTGTGGACTTGTATCTGCTAGCTAAAGTATTGTTCTGCACACCATAGTAGAGGGAAGGCCAAAGGACTATCTCCTTTCCATCTGGACTTTTGGACCTCTGAATGCACTTGTGGTGGACACAGAAATGACATTACTGTTTGCATACTGTACAGAGTTCTTATACAATCACTAGACAGTAAATACATTTTGACAACACAACACATGGTCTATAGTCTGCAGGGCTCTGCTGACCTTTAGGAAGAAAGAGTTAAACAGACCAACAAAACAATTCCATTACTCTGATTAATTGATTTTGAATGCTTTCAGGGCCTTGGCAAGAAGAGTAAATGGGACTTTATGCTGGCAAAAAGCACTCGGATGATTGGAGCTGAAGCCGAGACACAAATGATTTCCTGTACATTTATATCTGAATCATGATTCTTGGAAAGCTATATACATATTTCAATATTTATTCAATTTACATACAGCGCTAATATATGGATTCCTGATATGCGGCATGCATACAGCAACTCTAAATATCACATTGCCATATTGTAGAGAAAAGGTGTTGAAATGAACATAGTGATGACGAATAAACAAGTCAAAAATACAGTAACCTGGAAAACACTCGATAGTATTTACATCTTTAGTAACATGATTTCACACAGACATTATAGAGAAAAGAGGGATAATAAGGGCTCATTAAATCAGGTTATACCCTTTTTAGAAAGTCGGCTGTGATTAATTAATACGGAGTCTAACCCGCCACCTGTGGAGCATGGACAACTCGCAATCCCATAAAGATTGCATTGGGTGACAGCACAGGGAGCGAGGGGATTGGACGTGATGACAGAGGGGAGAGTGTGGGACAGACAGAGCGGGAGGATGGGAGACACTGCGCATGAGTAAGCTGAATGAACAAACAAGAAGACTGATGTCTTCAGTTACCGTGCTTTATAGATGATATTCAAAGCGTGGCCCTGCATTCATCACACCACTCCCGCCGTGGTGCTGTCACTGCAACACATCGGGTAATGGTGGAGGTTCAGAGGTTCACATGACAACTTGGAGCGTTCATGTGTTTGGAGATGACAAACAATGAGAGTGTTGAAGAATGGGGGATGTCTACTGTAAGGAGAATGAGGAGCTGTTCAGCTACCCTTCCTCTGCCACACTCACACATCCTTTCTCGCAGCAGAATATTGTCAAGTCTGCCAACTCCCTGATACAGGAGGGATGCTATTCATTAACACTGTGGACTGCTGAAACTCAGCCTGTCTTTTTCTCTAGATCTCAAGAGGACTCAGGCAGAAGCCGAGGGGCAAGGCGTCAGAGGTGGGAATGAGACTGGCACCTCCCGGAGAAGGTGGAAAGCACACCGGGGTGGGATAACACCGGGGCAGCAGCGTTGGGAGACTTTCTATAAATCACAGCGTCTGCATCAGAGCTAACGCCGTAGCCGGTTCAATGACACTCTCGTTTACGGTATGCCGATGAGTCATGCCGTTCAAATGGGCTGTCACTCGCACTGAAGCTCAGGGACCGGGAGACGGCGAACAAACACTAGTGATTAGCATTAAAGATGTAGCTGTTTCCGAAATGTCTAGACTCGCAGTGGAGCGTCAACAGTCACACTGGGCTGGAAGACTTTACCGTTGTGACATTGAAAAGATAGTTGAACCTGGTTTAATTCTGTTTTTCTTTTTGAGCAGGGACAAAACACAAAATAAATGAAGCAGGAGATATCGATCTATTTGAGATGTGTTACTAGAGTATGAATAAAAGAAATCCCCTGGTTTTACAGCAGCCAGCTTGCCATACAACTCATTAAACAGTCACTTGATTTTATGAGCAGTTTTATCCATGCCTCTCAGATATAACTGCGGTGCCATATATTGCTGTCTGTCTCATAAGATGTTGATATGTCTTCCAGCTTTGATTTCCCAGCTAGTATGTTTGCTTAATTGATCTAATCAACGAGGCACGCTTCCATCAGAAGAGCTCTGGAGGGACCCTCTGACGGTTTAGATTTGATCAACTGAACTTTTGTTCATCTATTGACTCTAACGGAAGCAATGCAGCTCACATGGGAAATCTCTGCTGCAGCGAGACACGTTCTGCAAACATGAGATCCTCATATTCTGTCACTCAACGCTGAACCAATATGCCCGTATGCCATGCTCATATCAAACAGCAGAGGGATTCACAGACAAGAAATGCTTAAAGTCTACCGTACCTACAGCAAACATGTTTGCGCTATAGCTTTTGCACATTCCTCACGGTGAAGCCCCCCTAAGACCCAACGAATTGTAACAACAGTATATGCAGAATAAATCCATTTTTGTAGTAGCAGCTGCTGCTTTGTGATTTCAGATGTGAATGTTTGGATATCCATGTGGCTCAGTTTGAATAATATTGTTCCCTTTAATTTCTTCTGCCTTGACAAACTGATACTTTACATACAGCCTGCTGATGTGTCCCTGGACCTTCTGGCAACAATGTGTGAATGCTGAAATGTGCCTCATCATCATCATCATCATCATCATCATCATCATCATCATCATCATTATCATTATATCACAGTGAAGACAGCTGTGACTCCCCCTCAAACTGTCAGGCCACTAGTGGAAGCAAGAAGTCACAGAATGAGAATTTAATTTCAATCTTAGCTTTGTAGTTTGCTAACGACAGCTAACAGACAAAGCAGACAACAGAAGCTGACCAATAGCTGGCGGACTTATACAAGGTGACTATACATAACTTTTATAATCGGAGCTCATTATAACAGGTCAAATACTTAACAACAAGCTTTTATCAACAAATGTTTGTGTCCTTAACCATAATATATGGTTTGCTACTTTATTACTTTTCTAGCAACTTTCAAGTTATGTTTCAAGAATCCTCCCATTTTATTCCATACAGTATGAAAATCAGTAAGAAGACAATTCATACCTAATTTACTCCTATAATTAGGTCATCATTATTAGGTCATCATCGGCCCCCCATCCCGTACCAAAGCCATCCAGAATTTCAACGTCACCACTGACAGCCACACTCTATCTCCCCCCCTCACATCCGCAACCTCAGTCATCTTCGACAGTCAGCTCAAATTCAACCACCACATCAATCACATCACCAGGACCGCCTTTTTCCACCTCAAAAACATTGCCCGTCTCCGCCCATCACTCTCCTCCTATGCTGCTGAAACCCTGATTCATGCATTCATCACATCACGACTCGACTACTGCAATAGCATCCTCTAGTCTACGGCATACCATCCAACCTCCTCAATAAACTCCAACATATCCAGAACTCTGCTGCCCGCCTCTTCACCAACACCCGCTCCCGAGACCACATCACTCCCGTCCTCCAGAACCTCCACTGGCTCCCCGTCCGTCAAAGAATCAACTTCAAAGTCCTCCTCATTACTCACAAAGCCCTCAACAATCAGGCCCCCCCCCTACCTCACAGACCTGCTGCACCACCACGCCCCTTCCCGCTGCTTCCGCTCATCAGAAGCCAACCTCCTATCCATCCCCACCCGCATCAATCACCGGATCTGGGGGGACAGAGCCTTCTCCGTCGCTGCCCCCTCCCTCTGGAACTCACTCCCCCAACCCATCAGAGACTGCACTGACCTCACCACCTTCAAAAAACTCACCTCTTCAATCTGGCTTTTAATGTATGATTGTTTTTGTATTATTTGACTTTATCTTTAACTATATTTATTTGTTCTTTTCTTTTCACTATATCTGTAAAGCGTCTTTGAGCACCTGTAAAAGCGCTAACAAAATAAATCTATTATTAGGGCCCGAGCACGAGAGTGCTAGGACCCAACGGCGTCCTAGCACGAAGTGCAAGGATACCTATTGTTATTCGTGGTATTATTAGGGCCCGAGCACGAGAGTGCTAGGACCCAACGGCGTCCTAGCACGAAGTGCAAGGATACCTATTGTTATTCGTGGAATTATTAGGGCCCGAGCACGAGAGTGCTAGGACCCCAACGGCGTCCTAGCACGAAGTGCAAGGATACCTATTGTTATTCGTGGAATTATTAGGGCCCGAGCACGAAAGTGCTAGGACCCAACGGCGTCCTAGCACGAAGTGCAAGGATACCTATTGTTATTCGTGGAATTATTAGGGCCCGAGCACGAGAGTGCTAGGACCCAACGGCGTCCTAGCACGAAGTGCAAGGATACCTATTGTTATTCGTGGTATTATTAGGGCCCGAGCACGAGAGTGCTAGGACCCAACGGCGTCCTAGCACGAAGTGCGAGGATCCCTATTGTTATTCGTGGTATTATTATTAGGGCCCGAGCACGAGAGTGCTAGGACCCAACGGCGTCCTAGCACGAAGTGCAAGGATACCTATTGTTATTCGTGGTATTATTAGGGCCCGAGCACGAGAGTGCTAGGACCCAACGGCGTCCTAGCACGAAGTGCAAGGATACCTATTGTTATTCGTGGAATTATTAGGGCCCGAGCACGAGAGTGCTAGGACCCAACGGCGTCCTAGCACGAAGTGCAAGGATACCTATTGTTATTCGTGGTATTATTATTATTATTCCATATTTCAATGCTTATTTTCAGGCCTTTAGGATGCTGAGAAAGTTGTATAATTTTGCACAGATTCCAGAATCGGTGAAAAATTTGATATTCTGGAGTCAATGTGTTCAAATTGTCCAACATGCTCTCTAGCGCCACCTATGGCCATTTCCGTTTTTGGAAAGATGTACAAAGTTGCACCGTAACTCCAAATGACCTGAAATTTTTCACACTTACTCGGGTGGACCTGCTCTACATATAAGGTCCAAGTACCCGTAAGCTCCGCCTACTTTATTTTTTTTTAAATTAGCATTATTTGAAAAACAGTTAAATATTCACTTAAATTTCAAATTTTGGTTTTTCAACACCAAACTCAGTATACAGTATCGCCGGAGGGTCAGACACATTATCGTAGGAAATGAACATGTTCAGTTGATAAATGTGGTCGTCATTACTCTAAATGTCTTCGCAAAAAGGCGGGGCTTAGATAGAAATGCTCATAACTCATCAACAATGTACCAAAAAAACACACATTTTGGTGGTAACGTTCAGTCTGTATTGGGGAAGAAGCACAAAAAGTAATTTCCATTTTGGACTATAGGGGGCGCCAAAAACATGACAAATGTCTAACTCATGAACTGATGGACGAAATATTTTTCTTTTTTTGTAGACATACTCTGGGGATGAGTATGGACTTATATTTAAAGTGTCACAACGAATGACAAATGTGGGCGTGGCCTGTACTTTTTTTTTTATGACGATGAGCTAAAATGGTTTTCGTTACGCAAAAATTGGTACACGAGTCACAGCCCACGACCTTTTCCATAATGTAAAAAAAAAACGTACATTTTCAAAAAAACTGCTCACTAGCGCCCCCTATTGTGTGGTAGTCGCATATAGTTTCTCAGAACTTCACTAATGTTGGCACAGATATTCCTCATGGAATTGCGGACATATTTGTACATACATTCCATTAGCCCCGCCCCCCAAAAAGTCGGCCATTTTGAAATATGTGCGTTTTTTATGCATTTTAAGCACATTCGTGCGGATTCCTCCTAGGGGAATGATCGGAAAAATTCCAATCCAGGACACGTTCAGCCCCTATCCAATATGATACTTAATGGAGAAGAACATTTTTGATAGCTCAATCGTGGAGGTCGTAAGCTAACAGCGAATACACCATTGTTGACGATTTACATGTCGCAAATTACTCCAAATTACTCGGATATAGTTAATCCGATATTCACGAAACGCTGTATACATATTGCTATTATGATTGCACACATATTTCAAATTGCCTTCCATTAGCCCCGCCCCCCAGAAAGTCGGCCATCTTTTAAAATGTGCGGTTTTTCAGCCATTTTACGCACGTTCTTGCGAACTCCTCCTAGGGGAATGATCGGAAAAAATACAATCCAGGACAAGTTCAGCCCATTTCCAATGTGATGCTAAATTGCGAAGGAATAGTTGATCGTTCAAACGACGACTTCGTAAGCGAACGGAGAACTTTCCATTTTTGACGATTTACATGTCCCAAATTACTCCAAATACTCGCGTATACTTTTTCCAATATTCAGGAAACGCTGTATACATATTACTATTATGATTGCACACATATTTCAAATTGCCTTCCATTAGCCCCGCCCCCCAGAAAGTCGGCCATTTTGAAAAATGTGCGTTTTTCAGCCATTTTACGCACGTTCTTGCAAACTCCTCCTAGGGGAATGATCAGAAAAATTCCAATGCAGGACAGGTTTAGCCCCTATCCAATAGAATACTTAATTCAGGAGCACATTTTTGAAAAATTACTCGTGGAGGTCGTAGGCTAACAGCGAATACACCATTTTTGACTATTCACATGGCGCAAATTGCTCCAAACTGGTCGCATATAGTTTTTCCGATATTCACGAAACGCTGTATACATATTGCTATTATGATTGCACACATATTTCAAATTGCCTTCCATTAGCCCCGCCCACCAGAAAGTCGGCCATTTTGACAATTGGCCGTTTTTCATGCATTTTAAGGACATTTCTGTAAACTCCTCATAGGGGAATGATCGGAACAATTCCAATCCAGGACAACTTCAGCGCATATCCAATGTCATGCTACATTGAGAAGGAATAGTCCTTCGCTCAAACGGGGAGCTCGTAGGCTAACGGAGAATGTACCATTTTTCACCAATTATATGTCAGATAAGCTACTGAGGCCTGCCTGTTTGCCTGGCACATCAACTCTCACACACACACACACACACACACACACACACACACACACACACACACACACACACACACACACACACACACACACACACACACACACATACACACACACCTACTGTTAGTCCAACAACACCCTTTGCTGGCGGCATATTCATTACAACTGACACCTATACACTCGCTAACCCTAACCCTAACCCTAATGTTTATTTGTAGATATCTCCTAAAGCCTACAAATAAAGTGTGACATGTAGGCCTGTTACATTTGTTATTGAGCGATATATATTATACACACTGTTCTGCTTTCTGCACTGACCTCAGCAGCTGTTCTCACTGTAACATCACCTAACATCCAGGGGACATGTGATTAGTGAGTAAACAAACGGTAAAGGGCAGAAAGTCTGATGCACATTTGATCATCTCAAATAACTTATAATCACAACGGGAACAGTTTGCAGAGCTGTGCTTCATTTGACAGAAGTCCAGCCATGCGTCACGCCTCTTTTAAACATCACTGTTGGCTGAAATCGTCTCAGGAGAATACTTCAGTGTACCCTCGGTTATAGCTCCTCCAGAGACACTCCTCTCTCCTCTAAATCAGTGTATCCTCGGTTACGGCTCCTCCAGACAGCCTGACTCGATAATCGATCCTCGACGACCCTTTAGAGAAATTTGTTTTCCTTCGACATCCGTTTCCGGGTCGCTGCCGGAGCACCTGGGAGTCTGGGACGCGAAAATTAGAGAAATGACAAACGGCTCATTTCCCAGGACTCGCGCACGTCTGCTTGACGCCGGGACGACCTGCCGCCCTCCCCGACAGGCGCACGGACGCGAGGGCCCGCTCATCACTGCGCGCACAAGTGCGACCGCAGTTTTAATTCTTATTTTTCTGCTGGCGTTTCCTGTTTTTGAGGCCTTTAGGACGCTGAAAAAGTTGTATAATTTTGCACAGATTCCAGAATCGGTGAAAACTACAATATTCTGGACTCAATGTGTTCAAATTGTCCAACATGCTCTCTAGCGCCACCTATGGCCATTTCCGTTTTTGGAAAGATGTACAAAGTCGCACCGTAACTCCAAATGACCTGAAATTTTTCACACTTACTCGGGTGGACCTGCTCTACATATAAGGTCCAAGTACCCGTAAGCTCCGCCTACTTTATTTTTTTTTAAATTAGCATAATTTGAAAAACAGTTAAATATTCACTTAAATTTCAAATTTTGGTTTTTCAACACCAAACTCAGTATACAGTATCGCCGGAGGGTCAGACACATTATCGTAGGAAATGAGCATGTTCAGTCGATAAATGTGGCCCTCATTACTCTAAACGTGTTCGCAAAAAGGCGGGGCTTAGATAGAAATGCTCATAACTCATCAACAATGTACAAAAAAAACACACATTTTGGTGGTAATGTTCAATCTGTATTGGGGAATAGGCACAACAAGTAATTTCCATTTTGGACTATAGGGGGCGCCAAAAACATGACAAATGTATAACTCATGAACTGATGGACGAAATATATATATTTTTTTTTAGACATACTCTGGGGATGAGTATGGACTTATATTTAAATTGTCACAACGAATGACAAATGTGGGCGTGGCCTGTACTTTTTTTTTTATGACGATGTGCTAAAATGTGTTTCGGTACGCAAAACTTGGTACACACGTCACAGCCCACGACCTTTTCAAGAATGTAAAAAAAAAACGTAATTTTTCTAAAATACTGCTCACTAGCGCCCCCTATTGTGTGGTAGTCTCATAGTTTCTCAGAACTTCACGAATTTTGGCACAGACATTCCTCATGGAATTGAAGACATATTTGTACATACATTCCATTAGCCCCGCCCCCCAACAAGTCGGCCATTTTGAAATATGTGCGTTTTTCAGCCATTTTAAGCACATTCTTGCACACTTCTCCTAGGGGAATGATCGGAAAAATTCCAATCCAGGACACGTTCAGCCCCTATCCAATATGAAACTTAATTGAGAAGCACATTTTTGAAAAATTACTCGTGGAGGTCGTAAGCTAACAGCGAATACACCATTTTTGACGATTTACATGTCGCAAATTACTCCAAACTTCTCGGATATAGTTATTCCGATATTCACGAAACGCTGTATACATATTGCTATTATGATTGCACACATATTTCACATTGCCTTCCATTAGCCCCGCCCCCCAGAAAGTGGGCCATTTTGAAAAATGTGCGTTTTTCAGCCATTTTACGCACGTTCTTGCAAACTCCTCCTAGGGGAATGATCAGAAAAATTCCAATGCAGGACACGTTTAGCCCCTATCCAATAGGATACTTAATTCAGGAGCACATTTTTGAAAAATTACTCGTGGAGGTCGTAGGCTAACAGCGAATACACCATTTTTGACTATTCACATGGCGCAAATTGCTCCAAACTGGTCGCATATAGTTTTTCCGATATTCACGAAACGCTGTATACATATTGCTATTATGATTGCACACATATTTCAAATTGCCTTCCATTAGCCCCGCCCCCCATAAAGTCGGCCATTTTGAAAAATGTGCGTTTTTCAGCCATTTTACGCACGTTCTTGCAAACTCCTCCTAGGGGAATGATCAGAAAAATTCCAATGCAGGACAGGTTTAGCCCCTATCCAATAGGATACTTAATTCAGGAGCACATTTTTGAAAAATTACTCGTGGAGGTCGTAGGCTAATAGCGAATATACCATTTTTGACGATTTACATGTTGCAAATTACTCCAAACTACTCGGATACAGTTGTTCCGATATTCACGAAACGCTGTATACATATTGCTATTATGATTGCACATATATTTCAAATTGCCTTCCATTAGCCCCGCCCCCCATAAAGTCGGCCATTTTGAAAAATGTGCGTTTTTCAGCCATTTTACGCACGTTCTTGCAAACTTCTCCTAGGGGAATGATCAGAACAATTCCAATGCAGGACAGGTTTAGCCCCTATCCAATAGGATACTTAATTCAGGAGCACATTTTTGAAAAATTACTCGTGGAGGTCGTAGGCTAACAGCGAATACACCATTTTTGACGATTCACATGTCACAAATTACTCCAAATTACTCCAAACTACTCGCGTATACTTTTTCCAATATTCACGAAACGCTGTATACATATTGCTATTATGATTGCACACATATTTCAAATTGCCTTCCATTAGCCCCGCCCACCAGAAAGTCGGCCATTTTGAAAAATGGCCGTTTTTCATGCATTTTAAGGACATTTCTGCAAACTCCTCATAGGGGAATGATCGGAACAATTCCAATCCAGGACAACTTCAGCGCATATCCAATGTCATGCTACATTGAGAAGGAATAGTCCTTCGCTCAAACGGGGAGCTCGTAGGCTAACGGAGAATGTACCATTTTTGACCAATTATATGTCAGATAAGCTACTGAGGCCTGCCTGTTTGCCTGGCACATCAACTCTCACACACACACACACACACACACACACACACACACACACACACACACACACACACTATCCAACACACCCTCGCATATCATTACAACCTAACCCTAACCCTAACCCTAACCCTAACCCTAATGTTTATTTGTAGATATCTCCTAAAGCCTACAAATACAGTGTGACATGTAGGCCTGTTACATTTGTTATTGAGCGATATATATTATACACACTGTTCTGCTTTCTGCACTGACCCTCAGCAGCTGTTCTCACTGTAACATCACCTAACATCCAGGGGACATGTGATTAGTGAGTAAACAAACGGTAAAGGGCAGAAAGTCTGATGCACATTTGATCATCTCAAATAACTTGTAATCACAACGGGAACAGTTTGCAGAGCTGTGCTTCGTTGACAGAAGTCCAGCCATGCGTCACGCCTCTTTTAAACATCACTGTTGGCTGAAATCGTCTCAGGAGAATACTTCAGTGTACCCTCGGTTATAGCTCCTCCAGAGACACTCCTCTCTCCTCTAAATCAGTGTATCCTCGGTTACGGCTCCTCCAGACAGCCTCCTCGATAATCGATCCTCGACGACCCTTTAGAGAAATTTGTTTTCCTTCGACATCCGTTTCCGGGTCGCTGCCGGAGCACCTGGGAGTCTGGGACGCGAAAATTAGAGAAATGACAAACGGCTCATTTCCCAGGACTCGCGCACGTCTGCTTGACGCCGGGACGACCTGCCGCCCTCCCCGACAGGCGCACGGACGCGAGGGCCCGCTCATCACTGCGCGCACAAGTGCGACCGCAGTTTTAATTATTATTATTCCATATTTCAATGCTTATTTTCAGGCCTTTAGGATGCTGAGAAAGTTGTATAATTTTGCACAGATTCCAGAATCGGTGAAAAATTTGATATTCTGGAGTCAATGTGTTCAAATTGTCCAACATGCTCTCTAGCGCCACCTATGGCCATTTCCGTTTTTGGAAAGATGTACAAAGTCGCACCGTAACTCCAAATGACCTGAAATTTTTCACACTTACTCGGGTGGACCTGCTCTACATATAATGTCCAAGTACCCGTAAGCTCCGCCTACTTTATTTTTTTTTAAATTAGCATAATTTGAAAAACAGTTAAATATTCACTTAAATTTCAAATTTTGGTTTTTCAACACCAAACTCAGTATACAGTATCGCCGGAGGGTCAGACACATTATCGTAGGAAATGAGCATGTTCAGTTGATAAATGTGGTCGTCATTACTCTAAATGTCTTCGCAAAAAGGCGGGGCTTAGATAGAAATGCTCATAACTCATCAACAATGTACCAAAAAAACACACATTTTGGTGGTAAGGTTCAGTCTGTATTGGGGAAGAAGCACAAAAAGTAATTTCCATTTTGGACTATAGGGGGCGCCAAAAACATGACAAATGTCTAACTCATGAACTGATGGACGAAATATTTTTCTTTTTTTGTAGACATACTCTGGGGATGAGTATGGACTTATATTTAAAGTGTCACAACGAATGACAAATGTGGGCGTGGCCTGTACTTTTTTTTTTATGACGATGAGCTAAAATGGTTTTCGTTACGCAAAAATTGGTACACGAGTCACAGCCCACGACCTTTTCCATAATGTAAAAAAAAAACGTACATTTTCAAAAAAACTGCTCACTAGCGCCCCCTATTGTGTGGTAGTCGCATATAGTTTCTCAGAACTTCACGAATGTTGGCACAGATATTCCTCATGGAATTGCGGACATATTTGTACATACATTCCATTAGCCCCGCCCCCCAAAAAGTCGGCCATTTTGAAATATGTGCGTTTTTTATGCATTTTAAGCACATTCGTGCGGATTCCTCCTAGGGGAATGATCGGAAAAATTCCAATCCAGGACACGTTCAGCCCCTATCCAATATGATACTTAATGGAGAAGAACATTTTTGATAGCTCAATCGTGGAGGTCGTAAGCTAACAGCGAATACACCATTGTTGACGATTTACATGTCGCAAATTACTCCAAATTACTCGGATATAGTTAATCCGATATTCACGAAACGCTGTATACATATTGCTATTATGATTGCACACATATTTCAAATTGCCTTCCATTAGCCCCGCCCCCCAGAAAGTCGGCCATCTTTTAAAATGTGCGGTTTTCAGCCATTTTACGCACGTTCTTGCGAACTCCTCCTAGGGGAATGATCGGAAAAAATCCAATCCAGGACAAGTTCAGCCCATTTCCAATGTGATGCTAAATTGCGAAGGAATAGTTGATCGCTCAAACGACGACTTCGTAAGCGAACGGAGAACTTTCCATTTTTGACGATTTACATGTCACAAATTACTCCAAATACTCGCGTATACTTTTTCCAATATTCAGGAAACGCTGTATACATATTACTATTATGATTGCACACATATTTCAAATTGCCTTCCATTAGCCCCGCCCCCCAGAAAGTCGGCCATTTTGAAAAATGTGCGTTTTTCAGCCATTTTACGCACGTTCTTGCAAACTCCTCCTAGGGGAATGATCAGAAAAATTCCAATGCAGGACAGGTTTAGCCCCTATCCAATAGGATACTTAATTCAGGAGCACATTTTTGAAAAATTACTCGTGGAGGTCGTAGGCTAACAGCGAATACACCATTTTTGACTATTCACATGGCGCAAATTGCTCCAAACTGGTCGCATATAGTTTTTCCGATATTCACGAAACGCTGTATACATATTGCTATTATGATTGCACACATATTTCAAATTGCCTTCCATTAGCCCCGCCCACCAGAAAGTCGGCCATTTTGAAAATTGGCCGTTTTTCATGCTTTTTAAGGACATTTCTGTAAACTCCTCATAGGGGAATGATCGGAACAATTCCAATCCAGGACAACTTCAGCGCATATCCAATGTCATGCTACATTGAGAAGGAATAGTCCTTCGCTCAAACGGGGAGCTCGTAGGCTAACGGAGAATGTACCATTTTTCACCAATTATATGTCAGATAAGCTACTGAGGCCTGCCTGTTTGCCTGGCACATCAACTCTCACACACACACACACACACACACACACACACACACACACACACACACACCACACACACACACACACACACACACACACACACACACACACACACACACACACACACACACCTACTGTTAGTCCAACAACACCCTTTGCTGGCGGCATATTCATTACAACTGACACCTATACACTCGCTAACCCTAACCCTAACCCTAATGTTTATTTGTAGATATCTCCTAAAGCCTACAAATAAAGTGTGACATGTAGGCCTGTTACATTTGTTATTGAGCGATATATATTATACACACTGTTCTGCTTTCTGCACTGACCTCAGCAGCTGTTCTCACTGTAACATCACCTAACATCCAGGGGACATGTGATTAGTGAGTAAACAAACGGTAAAGGGCAGAAAGTCTGATGCACATTTGATCATCTCAAATAACTTATAATCACAACGGGAACAGTTTGCAGAGCTGTGCTTCGTTTGACAGAAGTCCAGCCATGCGTCACGCCTCTTTTAAACATCACTGTTGGCTGAAATCGTCTCAGGAGAATACTTCAGTGTACCCTCGGTTATAGCTCCTCCAGAGACACTCCTCTCTCCTCTAAATCAGTGTATCCTCGGTTACGGCTCCTCCAGACAGCCTCCTCGATAATCGATCCTCGACGACCCTTTAGAGAAATTTGTTTTCCTTCGACATCCGTTTCCGGGTCGCTGCCGGAGCACCTGGGAGTCTGGGACGCGAAAATTAGAGAAATGACAAACGGCTCATTTCCCAGGACTCGCGCACGTCTGCTTGACGCCGGGACGACCTGCCGCCCTCCCCGACAGGCGCACGGACGCGAGGGCCCGCTCATCACTGCGCGCACAAGTGCGACCGCAGTTTTAATTAGGGCCCGAGCACGAGAGTGCTAGGACCCAACGGCGTCCTAGCACGAAGTGCAAGGATACCTATTGTTATTCGTGGTATTATTATTATTATTCCATATTTCAATGCTTATTTTCAGGCCTTTAGGATGCTGAGAAAGTTGTATAATTTTGCACAGATTCCAGAATCGGTGAAAAAATTTGATATTCTGGAGTCAATGTGTTCAAATTGTCCAACATGCTCTCTAGCGCCACCTATGGCCATTTCCGTTTTTGGAAAGATGTACAAAGTCGCACCGTAACTCCAAATGACCTGAAATTTTTCACACTTACTCGGGTGGACCTGCTCTACATATAAGGTCCAAGTACCCGTAAGCTCCGCCTACTTTATTTTTTTTTAAATTAGCATAATTTGAAAAACAGTTAAATATTCACTTAAATTTCAAATTTTGGTTTTTCAACACCAAACTCAGTATACAGTATCGCCGGAGGGTCAGACACATTATCGTAGGAAATGAGCATGTTCAGTTGATAAATGTGGTCGTCATTACTCTAAATGTCTTCGCAAAAAGGCGGGGCTTAGATAGAAATGCTCATAACTCATCAACAATGTACCAAAAAACACACATTTTGGTGGTAAGGTTCAGTCTGTATTGGGGAAGAAGCACAAAAAGTAATTTCCATTTTGGACTATAGGGGGCGCCAAAACATGACAAATGTCTAACTCATGAACTGATGGACGAAATATTTTTCTTTTTTTGTAGACATACTCTGGGGATGAGTATGGACTTATATTTAAAGTGTCACAACGAATGACAAATGTGGGCGTGGCCTGTACTTTTTTTTTTTATGACGATGAGCTAAAATGGTTTTCGTTACGCAAAAATTGGTACACGAGTCACAGCCCACGACCTTTTCCATAATGTAAAAAAAAAACGTACATTTTCAAAAAAACTGCTCACTAGCGCCCCCTATTGTGTGGTAGTCGCATATAGTTTCTCAGAACTTCACGAATGTTGGCACAGATATTCCTCATGGAATTGCGGACATATTTGTACATACATTCCATTAGCCCCGCCCCCCAAAAAGTCGGCCATTTTGAAATATGTGCGTTTTTTATGCATTTTAAGCACATTCGTGCGGATTCCTCCTAGGGGAATGATCGGAAAAATTCCAATCCAGGACACGTTCAGCCCCTATCCAATATGATACTTAATGGAGAAGAACATTTTTGATAGCTCAATCGTGGAGGTCGTAAGCTAACAGCGAATACACCATTGTTGACGATTTACATGTCGCAAATTACTCCAAATTACTCGGATATAGTTAATCCGATATTCACGAAACGCTGTATACATATTGCTATTATGATTGCACACATATTTCAAATTGCCTTCCATTAGCCCCGCCCCCCAGAAAGTCGGCCATCTTTTAAAATGTGCGGTTTTCAGCCATTTTACGCACGTTCTTGCGAACTCCTCCTAGGGGAATGATCGGAAAAAATCCAATCCAGGACAAGTTCAGCCCATTTCCAATGTGATGCTAAATTGCGAAGGAATAGTTGATCGCTCAAACGACGACTTCGTAAGCGAACGGAGAACTTTCCATTTTGACGATTTACATGTCACAAATTACTCCAAATACTCGCGTATACTTTTTCCAATATTCAGGAAACGCTGTATACATATTACTATTATGATTGCACACATATTTCAAATTGCCTTCCATTCGCCCCGCCCCCCAGAAAGTCGGCCATTTTGAAAAATGTGCGTTTTTCAGCCATTTTACGCACGTTCTTGCAAACTCCCTCCTAGGGGAATGATCAGAAAAATTCCAATGCAGGAACAGGTTTAGCCCCTATCCAATAGGATACTTAATTCAGGAGCACATTTTTTGAAAAATTACTCGTGGAGGTCGTAGGCTAACAGCGACTACACCATTTTTGACTATTCACATGGCGCAAATTGCTCCAACTGGTCGCATATAGTTTTTTCCGATATTCACGAAACGCTGTATACATATTGCTATTATGATTGCACACATATTTCAAATTGCCTTCCATTAGCCCCGCCCACCAGAAAGTCGGCCATTTTGAAAATTGGCCGTTTTTCATGCATTTTAAGGACATTTCTGCAAACTCCTCATAGGGGAATGATCGGAACAATTCCAATCCAGGACAACTTCAGCGCATATCCAATGTCATGCTACATTGAGAAGGAATAGTCCTTCGCTCAAACGGGGAGCTCGTAGGCTAACGGAGAATGTACCATTTTTGACCAATTATATGTCAGATAAGCTACTGAGGCCTGCCTGTTTGCCTGGCACATCAACTCTCACACCACACACACACACAACACACACACCCACACACACACACACACCACACCACACCACACACACACACACACACACACACACACACAACACACACACACACAACACACACACACACACACACAACACACCACACACACACCACCTACTGTTAGTCCCAC